>NW_003315533.1:0-32058 GCF_000151505.1 Trichophyton verrucosum HKI 0517
TGTGTGTGTGTGTAGCCTGTTCAGTTATCGTGGCCGTCTTGGGTCCTGGATACGGAGTACATCACAGGCTGTAGAGGGGCAATATCAGTAGCTTTTGCGGATGTGCCTGGTGAACCAGCCCATCATGGTTCCATCCCGCCTGAGAATTCAAACATCCACATTTGAACATATCGTTATAACCTTTTCTTCCTTACTTCCCTTGGAGGTGGCTGCATAGTGATACGATGGGCACATATAGCGCACTGCCTGGCTGGAAGCATGTGTATATAGCCACATTATTTCCACACTTGGCCAGCAGTTAGCCCTCCATCAGGTATGCGTATCACTCCCCTAGCTGAAGATCATTATTCGCATGTCATGTGCTGTACGAAGTACAGGAGAGGGTGAAAAGAAAAGACAGGCAGACCGCTGTCTTCAAGAAGTCATCAGTTACTCAGCCAAACTTCCCTGCAAGTCGTCCCAAAAGGAACAGGAAGAGAGTCATTCATACTATACGGAGTAGTATAATGTCAAACACAGAGGACGCCCGTTTACCCACTCACAATGATGGCCAATATATGATCTGCTCAGCCTGTATCACTGCATCTTGCTACTGTTATTTCTCCGACTGGTCGGTCCACTGCTGCTGAGCCAGGATAGAAGTAGTACTGCTATAGCCGACGGCTGTCTTCAGCCCTTAGCCCACTTGCATCGTCCTTGTGCATAGCGCTAGCCCGATACTCAAGGGCGCTGGGCGTTGTACGGAGCGGGCGATGGGATCCCCACGGCCTTTGCATGAGAATTGAACTTGGGAGGAGGAAAATGCTTGGACGAAAGCTCAGGGCACCACCTTAATCCGCCAAGCTTTTGCTAGTTTGCATGCTGGTGTGACATTGTGACATTTTTTTGGATGCCTGGCGCAGGGTCATAAGGGCGTTGATATTGGAGGTGTCCAGCTGTTGCTGTTGTACAGAGTACAGAACGGCTTTCTCAGATGTGCAGTCCCTCGACATACCGCACCATGCTGGTACGTCCAAAGTGTCACGCTGTGTAGAGGCTCATCTACGACACCGCAGGGCGCATCTGTCGTTTTCTAATGAGACATGCAGAGTGGCAAGCATTTTTTTTCCCACTTTCCAAAGGCGATGAAAATGGAGCTAGATACTCCGTAGAGGTGGGAAGAGATCTCTTGCTGCTCCCTCTTCTCCTCCCTCTGGCTTCCCTGCCCTTCGGCCGTTGCCGGGAGTAACCTATACACGATAACGGTTCCTTGCTCTATTGCATATTCGTTTGGGCAACCGAGTGACACTATTAATATTTTGCATATGACGCTATTTGCAATAGCCTAGAGCCGTCTTTTCTTTTCTTCCTTCAGTTTCTTGTCTCATCATTTCATCATTATACCCAACGGTCAGAGTGTATGCGCGAACAATCACCGTAACGGGAGCCATGTCCATCTCAAAAGAAAATGGGCTCGGGCGTAACGAAGCTCGATTAGTGATAGTCATCAATGTACCGGGGCGTTCAAATTAGTCGAAGACCACTCCCACGTCATTCAGATCCGTTCTAGACGGGGAACTCTGGCTTTGAGAATTCCGTTTCACGGCTTAGGACTACCAGATCCCATCTTCATAATTCCCGCTAGCTCTGCAGCGGCGCATACCCTTGGAGATGCTGATGCTCTGTTATATTTTATCGACATGGCTGGCACTGGCTGCCTATGCAATCGATTGAGTAAGAACGTGCGGGGCGGATCGGGCCTGTCCTCGTCCGCGGAAGAGATGAGAGATGGACTACCTTAGGTTGCCTCGCATTGATTATTATGACCAGGAACCAGGGCTTTGCAGTGTCTGAGAGGCTATGTTTCCGCATCTCCGTGGTCTCAGCTCATCGATGAAGAGCACCACGGTGCATGTCCGGGCTCCCAGGTGCCTTGGTTGTATGGGCTGTGAGGCATCTCTACCCCTGCTTTTGTGCACTTAATAATGCTAACACCCCCATACCTAACCGCATGGTTGCATTTTAAATTGATCCCCACACCTTTAATTTGATATGTTCTTGTTCTCTTTTGAAGGGGGAAGCGTTGGGGACCGTTGTGAGCCCACGATCTCTGAATATGACTTATCACCTTCGATGCTCTCTTGCTATGATTATCAATCCCAGTCAATAATAGCATAAAAGACGTGAGTTCACTCCGTCCATCTGAAACGTACTATGTAACTGCGCCGGCTTCCCGGGCGCTTGACTAGGATACTCCTTTTGTCCACCTGGAACCTAATAATAATAATTTCCCCGTCTGGATGCCTAAATTATCGTCGTTTCATGCCCGGGATATTGCCCTATGAACATTACTTTCCTCATCCGGTGCTGCTGCTGCCGCCGCCGTCAAAGCAAAGCCCTTTAAGCGAAGGAGAATGGGAGGCTAACGGCTGAACTGAATCCCGAGGGATCTCGCACGTATGACTTGCAAGGCTAAGTGAAACGCCTTTCTTTATGCGTGACGCCGACGCCCGACTGCAGAGTGGAACATGGCATGACTTCCATTTTTGCACGCTATTCATGCGCTTTCATCTTAAAAGATCTCTCTCTTTCCCTTGTCCGTATGTAGAGCATGAATGACGGCAGTAAATCCTCCGTGTTCGAACATGGCGTCAGCTTCTTGTTAAGGCCCGCGTCTCCAACATGCTGCATGCTGCATGCGCATGGAATACGTAGTTAGTTGTACATATTGCTTTCCCCATACGGAGTACTCTGTAGAAATATACAGCCTCGTATATCCAGAGGACAGCGTACTTCTCCTTTCTATCTGCGATAACAAAGCCGGATCAGCATCACAGCCAGCATGTCTCCAGTTTTAGCTTGCCTACCTGGCTTCTCCTTCGGGCATCTCTGTACGTACCATGCGAATATCACATTACGGCTGGTGTTTCGGCCGTTATCGAGATTGTCAGAAAGATAGATCCTTCAGCGGCCATGAAGCGCTTCGGCCGACGTTGAACCTTAGATGGAAACTGATCAGTCAGGTGATGAGCTGGAGTTCCCCGGATAGCCATCGAGAGAAGACCTGTTGCCCGTTGCAAGCGAGCGACAACTATAACTAAAATGGGAGCAAACGGCTGGCTAACTACGCCACGGGGCTTCCAGAATGCGACAAAGGCTGCTTACGAGGCTCGACAGTGAAAGTGCGATCGTGTGTGGCGCATGCTGGGACGCATGATCTCTCTGATACTGCGAACTTAAACGTCCGCTGGTCTTCATCGGCGGGCCATCGCCTGCAACAAAGGACTTTACATGGATACTTAGTGTATTCGATAGGGGACAGCTAAAAGATATGTAAAAGAAATGCTAAATTTTATATATATATATATCTGCCCTATAGACTAAAGACACGGTGTGCCCGTATCCATGCTTTTTCAGTTTCAAACGGGTCAGTCTTAATGGCTGAGATTTGCAGGACACGCAGAATTTCCCCAATATTCACCAGCCTTCCGGAGATCGCCTGTATTTTAGCAGATTCAAACTTTGTTATGCCTAGCAATGAATGGATGGCGAAGTGCTTCCGAAGGAGTACAGCGTTTCTCTGGGTTCAGATTCAAACACCGGTCAAGGAGGTCAATGAACATCATTATCTCCTTGGATTCCGCATCATTGAGTCTGGCCCCTTTCCCAATCAACCGAGACTTCAGGTCTCGCGAGGGCTTCTTAAAGTCAAGGATCTTAGTCACCATGCGGCCTGTAATCTTGTCTTCCTCCAGACTGCGGAAATTGAGAAGATCGTCAAAGTGTAGATGTGCCAGGGTTGCGCGTCGTAGGAACTTGGGCGGAAATTTGCCGCGGCATTCCATGATGGACCGGAGCATCTGGTTGTTATTGCGTCCTGTAAAAAGTATTTTCCCCGAGTAAAGCTCGAATAATGTGCAGCCTATAGACCAGACGTCCAGGCTATGATCATATGGTATTCCAAGTATGATTTCAGGGGCTCGGTAGAACCGACTGACGAGATAAGGGGTGATCTCATTCTCTGAGGCGAGGGAGGCAGAGCCAAGGTCGCATATCTTGAGAATGTTTCTATTCTCATTAACCAGAAGGTTGTCGGGTTTAATATCTGCGTGGAGGATGTTGCATTTGCGAAGAAGGCTTAAGCCGAGGAACATTTGCTGAGCATACGCCCGGATGGCTCGTAGATTGATACCAACATCTCTACCAAACTTCTTGAGGACCTCGCGAAGGTTCATGCTGAGATTCTCAAAAACCATGCACAGGTGGTTCTTGTGGTCAAAATGTCTGTCAAACCTGATAATATGTTTCTTGTCCTCAGGGTCTGCGTTTTGTAGCAACTGCAGTATATTGATTTCCGTCATGCCTGCTTTCCTCATGGTATCATTGTTCCGAACAATCTTCACTGCCACCAGTTTTCCTGTCTTCGAGTCTGTAGCACGTACAACGGAAGAGAACATTCCCTTGCCTAGAATCTGCTGAACGTGATACCGACCGTTGATCAACTCACCCAGCATGACGTTATAGTAACCTTCAGGGTCATCCCAATTATCGAGCATGCTCATGTCTAGTTCCTGGGCCTTTGGAATTCCCGTTGGGCCATTTGCCCGCATAGACGACGGCGGCTCTTCAGCAAACATATCGTCGTCACCTTCGGCAAACATGTCGAAATCATCTTTAACATTTACTGGATTTGGTTTCTCTGCTTCTTGAGCAGCTGTAGTAAGTTGGCCCGTCTTAGTCTCGTCATAAGAGGCAGCAGAAAGATCATCTCCAAAGTGACGCTTGTCATGTCTCTTCTTATCTTCTCTCATATCAGAAGTCGGGTCATAATCAGCGGCACACGGTTCTTCCTTATTGATTCCACTCCTATCACTTAAATCCGTGTTGGCAAGGTCCTCATCCTTTGAAACTTCAAAATTAGCAGGTGACTGCGAGCCGGGTGTGTCAATAGGAGTTGTCATTGGTGATGGGGCGGATGATGCTATACACTCGTTAGTTATGCTACTTGAATATATAGATATTGAACGACAAAAAACTTACCGGCTTCATCTGCATTTGAAGTGGATTTAGCAGAGCCATTTGTCGCGGACTCGGGTGGGTTGACAGGCTTCAAAGCTTGGACAATAAGAGGCTTCGGTGCATCACGATACTTAGCCTTTATAGCTTCACGGCGTTTCCGTCGTTGTTCAATCAGTGTAGCTTCATCAACTGGTTCTATGAACATTTCAGTATCCTCGTCTTTGCCTTGAACAGACGGTCTAAGAGGGAAAAATTAGTAAGGTCACCAATAGACTGGCAGAGTCTGAGTAGTGTGAGTCCACTTACTTATCATCTGTACTAGTTTCAGTGATGGAACGATTCTGCTGTATCTGAGATTCTCCATTTTCAGCCTTTTGCTTCCAAGTTTGAGCGTTAACTGAGGGATTTCCTCGTTCGCTCACTGACTGTTCTGTAGACAACTTAATCTCCATCTGCCCGCGGGCCATGCCCTTGCCATCTTTCTCCGAGGCGTCCTTGTTTGAGGCTTCATCACCCGAGTACTGTTTCTGTTTTCTAGGGTCTCGATAAGGAGAACGGCTTCGCGTTCTCGGACGTTTGTCTGGCCTCCTGTCGTAATCGTCGCTATACTGCAAATGTCGGCTGCCCCGGTCATAGCTATCGTTCCTATCGTGATCGTAGTATGGCCGTTGGTTGTGCCTGCGAGAACTCCCACGGCGATGGTAGCTGTCATCGTATGTGCCATTTGAGTACTTCACACGCCCCCCACGATTGCCCCTATCATAGTCATAGTAGTCATCTCGTCTTCGTTTTTCGCCTCGAGAAGATTTGTAGTATGGCGAGCGGGACCTTGAGCGTTCAGAGCGGTACGGCCGCGAAGAACTAGGGGACTTTGGAGGTAGAGCATCGTTTCTGGGGTTACGGTCAACGTTGGTGTCATTAAAAAGAGAGGTTTGCGACGTAGTTGCCTTCGTATCTGAGTCTGACTCGATGATCTCACCCTCTGATGGGACCGATGGAGACCTTGACCGCTGTGCAGCCATCACCAAAATTTCGACTCGGTACGGTTGGCTTAATCGAAAAATCGAAACGAGCTTATAAGGAAATAAAAGGTGATTCGGTTAGTCAAAGAATCTCCCAAGTTCTGCTTGTGCTTTTCTTGACTGGAATAGCTAAATGAAGAATAGTGTTGGGCGAATGTAGATGGCATTCAACTCAACAAACTTGACTTCCAACCAGCTTACTTTGCAAGAGGCATTTCTTGGGTAAAGAGGAATTTATCTTGACTTGATGTGCGAAAGAGGCTGTATAAACCTGCTGGTGACAGCGTAGAGGGAGAGAAAGAGAGTGATAGCAAAGATGTCGCCGGGTTTGCAGACAGCGAGTGGCTTGTTCCTGGTGTTCGAAGTTGGCGATGTCAAAAGAAGAGTGAGGCAAAAAAAGGTTCTCCCACTAGGCCCAAAAAGGACTAGCTCCACTCCCTCCTTTCGCGCCAAACAGAAAAGATCTTATCAGTTTGAGGCTACGATTCCAACGGCAACGCTGGAATTTTTCCATCAACCGCAACCCACTCCCTCGACACATCCTCTGACAAACGGTCAAGCTCAAGCAGCCATGGGTGGTGCATCTCGTGAAGGTAAGCTGACTGTCTCCGTGCCTATGTTTCTGTTTGAGCCTCTGTTCTAACGATGTCTCACCCCACTCCAGGCGGCAAGGCCAAACCCCTCAAGGCCCCAAAGAAAGAGAAAAGAGAGCTTGATGACGAGGATCTTGCTTTTAGAGAAAAGCAGAAAGCTGGTATGCCTTATATGCAGTATCATGCTCCTTGATCATACGTTTCCGTGCCGCTAACGTACAATGTAGATGCCAAAGCCAAGAAGGAGCTCCAGGAGCTGGCTAAGGGCAAGAAAGGCCCTATGAACACTGGTCAGCAGGGAATCAAGAAGTCTGGAAAGAAATAATCGATCCGATATTGGATGCCTCCTTCCAACTACACGGCTTTCGACTTTCACGGCCAGACTGACGGATCACTACCACCCGCGGGGCTTCACCGCATCACGCTGCATTACGAAAACATGAGTTGACGTCTTTCCTTTTCGTTTCCAATGGCGGGGGTTAGGAAGTGCGACAAAGCTTTTCTACGCTCGACCATCCAGCCCTGAATAATAGATCGCCTGTAAAGCCTTAGCTTTTTATATCATTCCTATCATGCCAGGCGCACCCTGTATGCACTGCACAGATCCGAATGGATACTAGATAAGAAGCTGAATATACACTCTCCCGATTAGCGTTATGGTATTTAATAATGTACATATGCCTAACTCGTAACCCGTTTGACCCATAACGTTGGTTCGTTGGCATAAATGTCACCTTTGTCTCTCTTCTTGTATGCACGAAGCAGTTTCAGGCCCAGCTCATGTTCTTCCTTTTTGATATCTGCTAGCTCGTTGTTCAGGCTTGTCACAGTTTTATTCACTTCGCTTCTGGTGGCCATATCGTATGCTATCGAGCTAGGCTGAATTACTTGCGTCAACTCATGGATCATAGTGTCGATATTGGTCTTTCGACGAGCAAGATCTGCCAGCTTTGATTTGATATCGTCGATTCGAGTGGTGATGTTTGTTTCAGGCTGGGTTTGCGGTCCTGTCCCTGTCTCAGAGACAGTAGTCATTTGTGAAGGGGTAGGTTTGCGTGTGGTATTTTTGGCAGAGATCTGGTGCATTCTAGACCCAATACCCGGTAGTGGTTGATCAAAGCTCTCTGAGATTGGCGGGGGGCTTCCAGGTTCAGTCGTGGCATAAGTTGTGGCACTGAAACGGCTGCGCGGTTCTTGTGATAGTGCTATTCCTTGCAACCTTTCTGTCAAAAAGTCACCGAGTCCATCTTTCCCTTTACTGGAGTCTTGCTCAGGTTGATCAGCAGCACCAACAAACTTGCCAGTCTCCCAAGTTGACGCGGAGGCAGTTTGTAACGAATCCTCAAAGAGGCTTGAGTACGTTGAATTAGGGATACTCAAGGGAGCAGGAGCGGGTTTCACAAGTACTTTGTCCTTTTGAGGGACGGCTGGTCTTGGCTTAGGTGCCATTGGAAGTGCTTTGTTGTCCTTGGATCTGGGGTTTGTTGTTACAGGCTTGTCGTCAATAAGTCTTGTGCTGGAGGGACCTCTATAACTTCTGTCTTTTAGCGGTGGCGGAGGAGGGTTACTATAAGCAGATGTATCACAGTCCGTTCGACACCGGGTTTTGGGAACATTCACGCGCCCGGTTTCTGGCCCTATATCAAATCGAGGTTTCGAAGGACCGCCAGCCCTAGAATATCCTTCGGGTTTCACGATTCCCTGAGGATCTTGGTGGTAACTACCCTTATCGCTTACTGCTAGATCCCTTGAGTAGCCATCCCATTTCGTTAGAGGCCGTCTTCCCGAGGTAGAAGGTTTCATATCTCTGTTGGAATTAGATGCATATGTTGCCCTGGGAGCCGGGTGGTTATCCTTATTATGCATATCGGCAATCCAGTTGCCTTTGGGCTCTTCGATAGGGGAAACATCACGACTTTCCTTAGACGAGGGATAGTGTTCACGGATAGGAGAAACCGGAGGAGACACATCACGATCCCCGTACTCCGAACGATGTGTCGAGGAGTAAGACTGATATGGCTCACCGTGGTTATGTGGATAATGCACCATTATATCTTGAGAATAAACTGAAGAAGGGTTTCGTGCGTGCGCTGACTGGAGCGAAGGTCTCGGGAGAGGCTCAGATACTATCATATTCCTACCATTTCTCGTTTGTTAGACTATATACTATGTGAGAGAACGTTTGAGAAGTTTTTACATACGACTGAGAAGGTTGTGGTCCATGTGGATGAGTATAACCTCCATGGCCAAATCTCGACATCGCGTGTATTTTTTCACTTGCCGAAACCGTGACCTCCTGGCCTTGAGGCTTTGCCCAGTCCCGGGGTTTGTGAATCTTCTTCCACATAATCCAGTCGTTTAAAAAAGAGGGAATCGTGTGTTTTGCAAATGCAGGTAAGTGGTATCGTTTTGAGCACGGCTCGGAGGCTGTTGGTTGAGAGGTTTTGTCGGCCGGTGAATAGGATGATCAAATATGTCCAGAGAAGGCAAATAGATATCACAAGTCAAAGCTATTTAAAGAGAAGCGGACGCTGTCTTTGAAGGGTGTTACTCTCCGTCAAATACGACCGAGTTCGGAAATGAACAAGAGAAATGAATGTACTCCGTTTGTGAAAGACTGCCGAAAGAACAAGCGTTCCAGTCCCAGACCGGGCATGAAGGAATCAAAATGAAGGAATCAAACGGTGAAGAAAAAATATGTCAGACATGAAGCTCAGCCTCCTTCTCTCTCTCTCTCTCTCTGCCTGCAGAGCAACCAACGTCTGGCCGGCGACAAGGCTTTGTCAGATCATGCTCAGCGATCACGACCCTTGATATCTCATGGGCGTTCCGGAGTAAACTCAGCCCAGCAAACCGCGCTAGTCCAAAGCTAAGCGCTGGCTCAGGCTGCTTTAAGCACTGATTTCCAAAAATAAACAAAAATGTGCCTGATCACGTAACCTTCGCTTTAAAAGCGGCGGGAAACTTCACCCCGATATGGCTGACTAAGGAGATTACTCTTGTTTCATCCCAAAGAAGCAGGCGGTGACGACCGGCAGAAAAAGGGCCAGGATATAATTAGCGATGACATAATCCAGCAGCCTTTGATGACATAAGTTGATCTCAAATAAGGCGGAGCTTGCTCTCTACTTGCTTTGGGGTTGATAACAACAATCTATCAGCCTTGCAACGTCTGCAATACTGCGCTGACAGGACAGCTTTGCATTTGAAGATGGCGTCAGGTAAGCGTATCCCATTGCTGACGCTTTGGGTCGCAGTAGCTAACTAGATGGAGTAGAAGATAGCTCTCCGCCTGCCGAAGTGTAAGCCGGGCAACCGATCTACATCGTCGACTTATCCGCTTGCTCAACTGCCCCAATACTGACCCAATATCTCGACTCCAGGGCATCAATCGCCTCCCCAATCAATCTCATTTTATTCTCCCTCTTCATCATTGTAATTTATATGCAGTTCAAACCAAAGAAGCCTGTGACATTACCGACTGCCCCACCACCAACCGTCTTTCGCACCTTCTCACCTACTGATCTCCTACCGTTCAACGGAAAAAACGGAGCTCCTGTTTATCTTGCAGTTCGAGGACGCGTTTTTGATGTTACTCCAGGCAAGAATTTTTACGGACCAGTACGTCTTCCTTTATCAACTTATCTATATTATCATTAACTTTCCCCGTTTACCTAGGGCGGACCATACGAGAACTTCGCCGGTCGAGATGCTACTCGTGGATTAGCCTGCCAGAGCTTTGATGAGGAGATGCTCACCAAAGATCTCAAGGGGCCACTAGATGATTTGAAAGGACTGGGACAAGAGGAACTTGAGAACCTGAGAGGGTGGGAGGAACGGTTTTTGGAGAAGTATCTTGTTGTTGGGAAGCTGGTTGCTGAAGGTGACCCCGCTCTAAAAGAATGATGCATCAAGTCTTTTTAATAAAATGGGTTCTATCAATGGCTGGAGCCCGTCCAGGTCTGCTGCTTATGGATACATGTGACTAGTGATTGAATGGCTATAATAATGACATTTTGACTATGGTTGAACGATAGTAGCAAAATACACTACCTAATTAACATTATTCTAGGGTAGAAGGCCTAGTTAGTAGAAGTACAGGTATACAGGTCATAATGGGGGGGGGGGAACATTCGCTTGGGCATTAAACTAAATTCCGTAAGAGTGTTTGACAGTCATTAACTTATAACACAGGTCCAGGTTTAACAAACTAAACATCCTTCCCAATACATATTTTGGCATCAGCTTCTTCTGAATTTGTGATAAACCGTTTAAAGTTCATCATTAGCCTTAGTGGCCTTTTCTTTAACTTCCTGAGCTGCCTTCTGACCCTCTGCCCGGCCGCTGAGAGCCCCAATTTTCAATTGATCCCAAGCCCACTGGCCAAGGCTCTGGAGTCTGGAGAACATCGAAGCTTCCTGTCTCGTTATTCCATAGCGGAAGTAATCAGCATTGTCCTTTGCCTGCCTTCTTAGCTCTTCAATACTCGAGCCGCGAGTTGGCTTGATCCCATAAGAGGCAAGGAAATTTTCAATATCATCCTTTGACCACGTATTGAAGTTGGTGTCTTTCATGGAACCAGTAACTTGAGCAAGATAATTGGTAATAGAAGTAAAGTCGGGTCCACCGGTCTTTGAGGCTCGGTTGTACGCATCTTGAGCCTGCTTTAAAAGCTCAACACGGGTATACTCGACGCCTTCAAGAGCCTTTTTGTGTTGAGAAGATAAGTATTTTCTATTTTTATTCATCGTCAGTGAGAATTCTGTAATATGCACGAAGTAAAGGGCAGGTAGATTATTACCCAAGGTTCTCTTTGTTCCAGGTATCAAAAGTCCAGGCTGTGTATCCAGAAGCGGCCTTGTGTCCATGAAGCCGTACCTTGGCGAGTAGTTCATCCCTTTTATCACTCTGGGGTACTGGGATACCACGGGCATCCAGGTAGGCCTTAAGGCGAGTATTAGACCACCCATTGATAGCTTGGTTGAAAGCATCCTCCATCTTCAGCTGTGCATCATCCGTGGCTCGAGCGAATTCGTTTCCAGCCTTGGATGTAGCAGCCCCATAAACAGAAGCCATTGATGCAGAAGGCTTCTCCAACAGAGCTTGACGGTGCTTGCGCGCCAAAGCTAACAATTCGTTCCTCTTGGAACCTTGAGGCACCTTGATGCCATGTTCATCAAAAAATTTCTTGAAATCAGACTCTGACCAGGCGTTGAAGAGAGCCTCAGCAAGAGTTTCCTGCGCAGCTGCCATGGATGCTGAAGCAGCAGCAGCAGATTTCTGGCCCTCTATACCAGCACGACGTGAATTACGGCGCACGGCAGCAATAAGCTTGTCACGGGTTGTTGGCTGAGGGACGGGGTAGCCATGGCTATCGAGATACTCCTTTAGCTCAGACTCAGACCAGTGTTCATATAACCAGTTTCCTGGGTAGTTGACCGATTGGCCAAGCTTCTGAGCGATTGCTTCATAGTTGCGGCGGGCTGTTGATAGGAGAGTATCCCTTTTCTTGGGCTGGGGACATGGAATCCCATGGCGGTCTAAAAATGCTTTCAACTGCGAGTCACTCCATCTAAACAGAATTATTAGCCGTGTTCCGTCTTTATTTCGAGGGATTGATGAGAAAGCCTACGAGTCAAATATCCATTCTTTGGCGTCATTGAATGAACCGGAAATCTCTTCAGCTGTCTTTGAAGCTGGTTCGGCAACATACGACTCCCAATTACTCTTCACCAGTTCTTCCAGGTCCTTGCGATCTGCTGGAGAAGGGTATGGAACGTCTATAGATGGGTTAAGTCGATTAACAAGGTTTCCAGGCCGCTGGCTGCAAAAATGCTAGTTATTCACTCACCATGGTCCGAGAGCCAGCGTTCAAGTTCAGTCTCATGCCATTTGTTGTAAACTACGGCCACCGTGACGTGTTAGCCATGATCAATTCTCCAATGTGTGAGTTGTTGGCGGCCATAACAAGCTGGCCGCAGGGAGGGGAAAGAGAGCAACAGTACCAGCTTTGCTGAACCAGTCTCTGGAGCCCACGGCCTCCGACACCGTCAGAGCTATGATTAGCCCAGTCAATAGCCACTTCATGATAGCGTTGGTTCCAAGTATCAACAAATGAGTCCCATGCGAATGAAAAGCAGCCAAGTGGTGCGTTTGTTAAGCAAACGTTGTCTTTGAAATATCGAAGGGGCCGCCTGCATGAGCAACTAAGAAAAATAACGGACAGCGAGCCCGACCGGTGTTGAATATATACTCGCTATTGGCGTCGTTAATCAAGATCCCAGGCAGGGCAGGAGCTTTATTTTGTTCGTCCTGCCTCTTGTTACTATGACGTGTTGTGTGACGTAGGGGAGAAGGCAAGGACTGAGGGGCAACATCTCTGCAGCTCCAGGTTAAGGTCTTCCCTGGCTCTTAGCCTCCAGCATCCTTTACCCATGGAATTGCTGTCGTAGCCTACCATGGCCTCACCGCCAACATCCTCAAAACTTCTTTGCTCTGCATATGCCCTATAGCCATTGTAGTTATGTTGCGTCTGCACTCTAGTGGACCTGATCAAAATGAAATGAGGACCCAAAGCTGGACGAGCAGGCCGGCCGAGGCACAAGTAACGTGACGAGTGACTAATACAGGCTAACCTGATGCAGGCAGTCAGTACGCTTACCTAACCCTTCCCTTAACACATATTGTTATTATTGGCTGGCTGTGGCCCCGCATATAAAGCTTGTCCTAAAGCAGTTAGACCTTCCGTAGTCTGTCAGATCGTCGCGTCATGATTGGCTAGAAGCCTTAGGCCTGTGCACCTTATTGGGCGGACAAGGCGCATCCTCTCAACCTCAAGTTTTTGCGCCTGCGGCTTGGAAGGGGGAGACGAGAATACGGAGCAGCAGACAGGCAGGCAGAGACACAGAACGCAAAGTCTCTGCGCGAATAACCCTCTCAAAGACACGTCTCTCCAGTGGCCGTACCTGCATCCTGAAACCCGACGGTCGTCCCCTGCGCTTCTTTCTCTGTTTCCTTAACCTCTATATAATCACTCATGTGCGCTCGTTGGATCCATACTCCCCTGTCTATCCGCACCTCGCCAGCAGTTCTATAGGAAACGATGGTGAATTTGAGCGAAGAATGCAAGCAACTCGCCTCTCCCGGTGCTGTTAGCTTTACCTTCTCTATGTAAGTCAAAATCCGCCTCTCTTTTGTCGGCTGAAGAACCGCGGCTAACTTATTCGCAACGCTTCTCTACCGATCTAGACTGATCTTCCTCGGCATCTTGCTATCATATCTACCCCAGCACTACCGTATCATCTCACGAGGCACCTCCTTTGGCATATCTCCCTATTTTATACTGCTGGGGACAACATCAGGGACGTTTGGGTTTGCAAACATCCTTGTTCTCCCGAAAAGTGCTCGCGATATCGCCTGCTGCAGTGATATCAGTGGCTTTGCCTGTTTTGCTGGCCTTTTAGGCATTTTGCAGGTTGGGGTCCAGTCACTATGTTTTATCATCTTGTAGGTTCTGCCCCGGAAAGACCATTGTGCAGTTGCTCTCTTTGACTGACTTTTGCATCTTAGCCTTATTCTTTTTGTTGTATATTTCCCCCGAACTCCCCCAACTCCCACTTCGACGTCCGCAACTCCCGAAAAATCACATAATTTCCGGACTGCTCTCACCGTAGGAGCAATATGCCTTGTCCATGCTATCGCTGTGATCATTCTAGGCTTTACGGTCGTCTTTGGCTATCCATCTAGCCGACAGATGTGGGCGAATATCCTTGGTGTCTCGGCCACCATCCTCTCTTCCATCCAATATTTTCCACAGATATACACCACATGGCGTCTACGCCGGGTGGGCAGTCTGAGCATCCAGATGATGTGCATCCAGACCCCCGGTGCCATAGTCTGGGCCATCAGCTTGGCCGAGAGACTGGGCATGGAAGGGTGGAGCACCTGGGGTGTTTACGTTGTAACTTCGATGCTGCAAGGTACCCTTCTGATCATGGGCGTTTATTTCGAATACGTCAATCCCCAGAAGCCAGAGCTCGAGGCCGGAGCCAACAAGCCAACGGAGCCCAACGGTCGTTCCTACGGCACCATGAACGGCACCGATGCCCAGGATGATGCGATCTCCGAAGATACCCCTCTTCTACAAGGTTGACTCCTTCACCTACTTTCTGATGCAAAAGTCATATTTTCCATTTCGTTAGCAAGCCTAGCCTTACACTTTTTTTCCATCCCTTTTCTGAGCGCCTCCTTATGCTTTCAACAACCTATCATATTTGACACTCATTCTGGAAATTTTGTTTCATTACTCTGGTAGCGGTGAGATTTTTTTGTACCATCCCTTTTTGATTTCTTTAACCATCCCCTGTCGCACCCCCACTATTTTCAACGGCCATCTATACCAAAATAACAAAAAGAAAAGAAAAAGTAAAGAAGGACAGGATATGATATATGGTCCCTTTTGTGTGACTGGCTAGACCCTGTCGGAGGAACATATCACATTTTGGCCCTACAGACTTGAAACATCTGCAGGACAGTGACCCTGGCTCAAGTTACCCGAACCCTACCACAACTTGGCCTGGTACGACCAAAACAAGCACTTTACAAGAACCTGGGGGGGGGGGGGCGCAGAAAATTTTTCGAGCCAGGCCCTTCATTTCGAGAGACCAAATTGGTGGAAATTTCGTTCAGCTCTCTGGGGCCAGAATATATTTGATGAGCTAACTGGTATTGACTGGCATAACTCCAACCACAGCTGCTTGGCAACCACAATCAATACTTACGGAGAAGGAAACGTTGGACTGCAGTCAACCCGGATATCTCAGAAGACATGCTCTTTATTTCTTCATCAGTACAGAGAGGCTATGCTATATGAACCAGGGCCCCGTGGATCTCTGTCTCTCTATTCCGTTGGCAATGATACTGTCCTTGCTGTCCTTGACTATACTCAGCTGCAAAATAATCGCCCTGGTGGTAACACATGGAACAAACATCCCCATCAAAGGATACCCGGAATAAAACAACGCATTCTAACTCTTGTACTATACCAAATACCACACTACACGCACGCGCATTGATTCTTTGTTTTTGCTTTCCGGACTTGATTTATTGCGCGGATTTGATATTTGCGGATTAGTTTTTGCTTGATTGTATACCTGAGGCAAAAATGTATGAGAGAAGTTCTGTATTTTGAGCGTTCCTCTGATATCCAATACCCCTTAGACTGAATCTTTTTTCATCTCACACACTCACTTGCTAGACATGTATGTTCACTAGTGCCGAAGTCAAGGTCAAGGAGAGAAAGAATACCAAAGATGGAAAGTCTCGATTGACTGAGCAAGCCTGTTTCTCTTGATATCTATTTTACATCACTGTGTCAAATTCTTTGTCGAAGACATACATACATAGGCTACTTTGCAAAGAACACAGAACAAAGCACACACATAATTACATGCATGAAACATTTCAGTCACAACTAGAGAGCAAAGTCTCACATCCACCTGCATGGCTTTCGGCTCTTTTTCTTTCTTCCTTCCCGCTCCTTTTCCCCATCTCAAGTAAGACGGGTGACACCACAGCTGCAGCATTCTGCATATTCCCGAAAACATCCGGTCCAGCGCATTGTCCTGGACTACAAACAATACTTCAACCCGCCTTTCTTGGGTTATCTTGCTTGCTACTCCTCGCTCTTGAACCGTACCTCTTCCATCTCGTCTATCGTTTCAACCTTTCCATCCTGCGTGATCTGACTGGCTGCCCGGCCGTGCCGATGCTCCATATCTTCATTATGCCGCTGCACGTCTTCCTCTTCCTTGTCCATCCTACGTCTTTCATCCTCGCTTAGTTCTTCCCTTGATGGTCGTTTCGGGTGCTTTGCATCTTTGCCGCTGTGCTGGTATGCATCACTGAGTGCAGGTTTGGCGTGGTTAGAGGGGATACGAGAGTCGAATTCTTGGGCAAACGAGTCTGCTTCTTCCATGTCTGGCTCAGGCTTGTGGTGCTGATAGCGTCGATGGACTAAAATTGATTATATATGTTAGAACTGCTGTCGACATGCTGTACTGCATGAGATTAATTTACCTTGTTCCTTGCCAGTTGATGAATCTCCCTCTCTTAGCCCGCCTTGGGGACTTGAATGGATGGATCTCTCATGATAGCTGCTGTGCCTGGGAAACCGTTCTCCCCGTGTCCCCTGTGCTACCGACAACTTTGCCAGCCCATTTCTTCTCGAGATCGGTAATCGTGATGGTGTGAAGCGCAGAGTTTGTGTGAGCGCCAGTGGCCGGTTCATAGTTCAAAATCAGCCTGATTCTCGAAGGAACAAATACAACAACGTAGAGTCAGTCTGTCGACAACTGTTGAATATGAGTCTTGTTCATGAATGAATGGGATGTTCAAATGTACTCGCCCTTTTATATCCCTAGTTTGCCTTCCATCAACTCTATACAACTTCCTGCTGTACTTCTCCAGCTTATTATGTCATAGCTATCCAACTTCCGGGCATGGCGGTTCCACCAATGAACGAGCAGACCGCTTGATGGTCAGAGACTTCAACGAACTTCCGCGAATATTCCGGGGACGAGGATGTCGCGAGGAGTATATATTCCGGCGTCTTACTTGCATCTCCACTGCCTGACGATCGTGGACGTTTTAAGTAAGATATGCTGTTTTTCTTGGACGTACCCCTGTCCCTTGCATGGAGTCCAGTCTCGTGAAGAGAGGCAAAGTACCTGGTAGTTAGGGATGGAGGAAGTGGAACTGATATCTGCTGCGGACTATGGAATAGATGCAGCGCTGGGATAGTGCTGGGCATGGACGTTGATGCCTAACAAAATTGGTTAGGGAAATAGTTTTTACATAGAAAAGGCTGGAATGTAGAGAAATAGGTGATATAGATGAAGGTGAATACATGTATTCTGCGGAAGAGAATAGCCACATAACAACAAGCGTCTGCCGAATCCAGAAGTAGCCGGATTGATTCAAGACAGAAAGGTCAACATATGAGAGATGGAAGATACATGGGTTGACAATCCACGGGTATAACCAGGGATACAACATATTTATGTGCATAGAATGATATTAGGAAACGAATGTAAAAACGATATGCCTTTTCTCCCCCTGAATGATCTGGAAAGCCGAGTATGAGCAGACAGGTATAGCAAACAAGTCAGATGGTTGTCAAAAGCCGAGTGAACGAGTGACCAAGCAAGGAAGGGAATAACTGAGATGAAGTCGTTGTCATATATATAGTTATATATATATATATGCGATGACAACAGAATATGAGATAAAATGCGACAAGATCAGAGATATCTTTCCAGGCCTAGTATATAACGCCGATGCCGAAAAAGAAACAAGATATTACCTCAAACGCCTGAGCAGGAAGGCTATAAGTAGCGGAAAGTAGAAATGTGACAATATGATGATAGTTGTGCTGGTAAGAGTCGAAAGTCATGTCGAAATAAAAGGGGGGGGAAGAAGACGAAGTAGGTCAGTTACCGTATAGCCATTCACAATAGCACTGGTCGGGGACAACGTCTCTGGACCCAATTAGCTGTGACCGGCGGGCCAATTTTTGGCTAATGTCGATATTCTCGCTGTCTGGACCGGACCTAGAGTCTTTTTCTTCGATGGTTGCTTGGTTCTGTAGCGTTGATAGGCTCCAGTCATCCAAGACTTGCATCTGTTGGCAGTATGGTGGAGACTGACTCGCATCAGAGAATCGGAGTTCTTTGATTTTGATGGCCTGGGGATATGCTTGCGGTAGGTTACTGCCGCCTTCACCGGACATAGTAATAGGTGTCGAAGTCGGGGATGATGATGCAGTGATGGGAGTAGATTCACGAGGGTAAGGTGTTGGCGGGGTTGAAGGCATGCCATCGTCAGAGCCATCGCTACTGGTCTTCATGTCATCTTCTGTCGCGTTCTTATTGGCATATACGAAGAGTTCGATGTAGGTTGTGTTCCACCAGCAAAACCAGGGCTTGTCACCCGGCTGAGACTGAACTTTTCCTGACCTGTTGTTAGAACGTTTCAATTGGGCGGAATCCTTCACTGATCTCCCGAGGACACCATATGGGAATTCGTCATCGGGGACAATGACGAGCTTGTCGAAGGTAGTATAGAAGAAGTATGCAGGCCCGTCATCGGGGGCAGACGCGTCATATGCGGGCTGTAGCTGATAGTCCTTGTTTGCGAGAAACGGTATTTGATCGCCGTATATAAATTTCCCTGTGAGAGAATTTTGGGAGAATTTTATTGTTCTAGTATCCTTGGGCCCGACGGATATGGACCCTTTGAAGTGACCATAGTCCACACAATCCCAAGACAATCGGAGGCTTGTGGTGTTAACACAGCTTTGAGATAGGGAATTGAACGTCCTTCCGGAGATTGAAATGGGCCCAGTAGGGATCGGGGAGAAAACAGGGGCGCCAGATGTGGTTGGGAGAGGTAGCGCATCCAAGGTGCCACTAGTTGTCGGAGTGGGTGGTAGGGTTCTATCACACGGTTAGTTGATCAATGACGTAGATATACAGATATATTGACAAAACATACTGTGTTGGTTGATGATCTGGATCTGGTGTTTTGCCGCTGTCTTTCTGGCCTTGACGGGCTCCTACAATCCCACCGAGGACACCTCCTATTAGAGTTCCTGTGATCAGACCTATAGCGATGAGACCAATGATCCACAGTGGTAGCCCACAGCAAATTTTCTGATTCCTCCTCTTTTCCTTTTCGTTGACAATTTCCTGTGACGTGTTGCCTGATTCGGCAGCCGATGAATCTGCCGCAGGGGCAACAGCACCTGGAACATTTTCACTAAGCAAGGTGCGGGACGACACTTGTGATACTGGTGAGACGGGTGTTTCTAGAGGTTGTGAGGGGGTGTTGGTAGTACCAGGAACACCAGTTGGTGCAGCCGGGGCATAGTAAGACTTCTCCGGAATACCTTCGGGGTAACGAGTGTAAGGAGGAAGCTGTTCTCTATATCCATCTGTGCCTAAGATATCTCCGACCTCGTCTGCAACAGGGGCAGGGGCGGGTTGACTGTATATTTGAGGGTGGCCTGGTAAGGGAAGAGGGACGGTAGTGTTGAGAGGTTCATCCGGAACGTGTTCGGGAACAGTGTTTTGGGAGTATAGGGCGTAGGGATGCTGTGGCGGGGCAGCAGCAACGAAATTTCGCTCGGGCGGCCGTACTGTCGAATTTGAGGAGATAGATGATGTCCTGTTGACGGAGATTCCTTGAGAATACATGGCATAGGGATGGCTAGGTCCTGTCTGACCGGTGTAGGGGCTCAATGCGCGGGGAGGGATGGAGAGCCTGGAGACAGTGCTGACGCTTCGATGGCTGGCAGATGCGGTACTCTGAGCGATAGAAACGGCAGGCGATGATGTCCGAGGTACTGGCCCGGCATCTGGAGGGAAATGCTTCTTGTCCGGAACCTGAGGGGTCACTGTTTGATGGTGGTGATGATGTTGTTGGTATTGTTGTTGTTGTTGCTGAAGCAGCTGGGAGGCGCGTCTCTCCAGCGACTCTGGGATGCCCTGGAAGGAGCTGGTAGGCAGCGGAGGAATCGAGATCTGATCCTGTCCATCTCTAGTCTCTGTCTTGTCCGAGCTCGATGACGAATGACTCGAGAGGCTGTTGACGGACTGTCTTTGACTGTTTGATGATGAATTGTCTATCCGCTCGACCGAGAATTCGTCGCTGAAGACGTCCATCACCGGAGATGCCTGACTGCTGGACTGTTCCGAGCCAGCACCGCCGCCATCGCCAGCACCACCGCCCGACTGCTCTATCGAGGGTGACTTTTGACGGTCAGCATCACCCTCTGATCCCTTGGAGGGAGACGTCGGCCGGTCGCTCATGTTTTAGGCAGGACAATCGACGATACCACTGCCCGCCGGGGGCAGCGATCCCTTTCGGCGCTTCAGCCTTCGAAGGCTCCCTTTCTCTCGCTCTACCCCCCAGAGACAGACACGGCGGCTGTGTGAACCCGACAACCAGCCCCGGGATGAAAACACGATTCCAGCAAGCGAGACACACGCCCGAGACTGGCGACCGGTCGGGGACACTGTGGCTCGAGGGGGACGAAGGTCGACGAACCCCCGTCGTCGTTGTTGATGATGGGCGGCGTCGAAGAAGCGGATGTGGTTGCTGTGTTGTTTGGCGGGTGGAAAGGCGAGGGAGTGGAAGAAGAAGTCGAGGAAGTCGAGGAAGTCGAAGAGAAGTCGAGGAGGCGGACGAGAGTCGGGCAGGGAGGAAAAACGACGATCTGAAACTCACCGCGCGCCAAGACTTGCCTTCCCCCCGGTCGACCTTCCTCCTTAGCTGACACAGAGAGACAGCGAGACAGCGAAGAGAGACAACAAGAGAGACAGCGAGGTAGAGAGAGCGAGATAGAGAGAGATGGAAGAGATGGAGCAGAGGCAGCGATGCTTAATAAAAAGAGAGAGAGAGAGAGACAAGCGTATGCGAAGTAAGTAGAAGAGAGAGGCACGAGAGAGTGCGCTCCTCGGTGGGCTTCAGGGGCGGCCTTATCTCCTCCTTTGGGAGATCGAGGCCTGGTTACCGCTAGCTAGTCGTAGTAGTGTTACGAGCGAGAGCGACAGCTTCCATCGGTCCGTCGACGAGAGAGAGAGGCACAGAGAGAGACAGGCAGATAACCGCAGAGCGATCATCCACGAGAGAGCCCACTTCGAGGCTGCTCGGTCGTCCTGGCACGGCGATGTGGCATCGACCTGAAGATGCCCGTCGAGCATGCAGGACTCCGGCCCTGGCTCCTCCCTCCCTATACTAACTCTCTTTCTCTCTCTCTCCATCTCTTTCACCCAGTTGTATGCAAGCAAGCAAGCAAAGCGGAGCTGGTCTCCAAGAGGGCACCGTCGGCATCCTACCAGCCCATCCAACCAGGCCCTGCGGAAGCCAGAGTGACAAGATGGCTGCTCCCGGAGGCCCAGCATGCAGGCCGACCTGAGTTTTCCTCTCCTCTTTGCTTTTCTTTTCCTTTTTTTTTTTTNNCCTTTCCCTTTTCTGTGTGGCATAAACCTGGTTGCATTTTCACCCCTGTCCATCGCATTAACCGTCAGCCAGCGAGCGTCTTCGCCCTAGCCACAACTAGTGTGTCGTTCCCTTGGGAGGACCGCCTCTTGGGTCTTGTAATTCTTAGGGGCGCTCTTCCTTTTCATCATATCTATAATTTGTTATTGTTATTATTGCTGTTTGTTTCTTTTTGTTTTCTCCATCTTCATCGTCCTGGTTCTGCTTTCTTCCCGATGCGAGAGCCCGTGTCGTGTTCAATTGAGGGTTTCTGGTCAAGGTTGGTGACTTTCGAACGGAGGCCACTCAAGTCTCTTCATTGGAATGGAGCCAGGGTGGACACGGCCTTCCCGTGGACAACCACACCAGTGAGACCTCAAGATGACATCAGAGGAAACGCATGAGGAAACTGTCTCGATGTCGGAAAGTTGGCCTTTGCTGCAGCTGCGGAGGCTTCCCTTGCTCTCCCTCCCGGCCTCTGGCACGCCAACGCTATTTTGTTTTGATTCGTATCTCCCTCCTCTCTCTCTCCCTCTCTCTTTCTGTTCCCTCCCCCCTCCTGCCTGGCTCATAAGGAAGTTTTTGTCGAGGCAAGGGTGTGGGGGTGGTTTTTGAACGGATGTCTCCAAACGGGAGATGATTTGATGCATAAAACCAACACGATTGGCCGAGCAACACCCAGTTCGTGAGCTCATATAATCCATTCTTGAGCCCAGAAATTCTCCATAGCCAGTTCCCACAGCCCTTCTTGGTCCAAAAATTTTGATTGATGGTTCGTAAAAATATTCGAAACTAAAACACACGCATTTCATCTCGGTCTCTTCTCTTCAAATCAAGGATCGCAGATAAATGGACCTTTCCCTTCTGGCCCCATCCTGAGATGCCACCCTCGACTTCTGGCCGCACGGCGATGTACCATCTCCAGACATGTTTATCCAATTCGTCTCGGCTCAGCGTTGGCGCCCATGACTGGCAAACATGATCGATCGCGCCAAGTAGCAAACTGAGAGCAATCTCCTTGGCCTTTTTCACGCTGTCCGGCTGGTTTGGGTCGTGCTCGTGCTCGTGCTTGTGCTCAGAAAACGACCTGAGCAGGTAGTCTCGGGCTGGCTCAGCTCTGAATACAGGGAGGTGCGTGCTCTGGCTTCGACTTCCGCCGTCGTACCCACCATATCTGCTGTGCTGGCGCCCGTCGCTCGATTTACGATCACCCTCCAAGTCCAGACCCCATAGGGCTGGGAGATTGTCGTCGTCATTGTCTTCTTTGGGTGATAGCACGTTCGATTTGTGTGCAGGGGAACCCGTCTCGGCGTGCGGGGATTTGCTGCTACCTCCCTCTGGCACCGTTTCCTTGCTATCAAATCCGATACTTGGTGGTGATACAGATGCAGTTTCTCCCTTTTCGTCGTCCCAGTCGTACCCTACCCGTCGGAGGACGCTGATACTCCTCCCCAGTACCTTGACCGTGGGCTGACCCTGTGCCCATCCAGCGTCCTCAGCGCTGGGAGCGGCCGTATCTATTATACCCAGACTGCGAGCCTTCGTGCGACTGTTTGCGCTCACCACAGCCTGGGCAAGGCTTAGTCTGCTGGACAACGGCTGCTCGGGCATTGTGTACTTCAGTGACATGACTGCAAATGCTAACACTAGTGGGGCTCGATTGGTGACAATCACCGTCTTAGAAATCCTTTCCAAATCTGTACTTACGGGCAGCGTAAGTGACTCTTCCAGCTGCTGAGGAGTCATGTCAAGCCCTGCAACTGTTGCTTTCCGTTTCTTCGAAGGTGATGATACAGATGATGCTGTTACCATGCCATCATTCTTCTCCTCTTCTGTAGCTCGCCTTTTGACAACCCTTTTCGCCGCGTTCCACACTTGTCTTGCTGTTTTGGCTTCTGTAAAAACTGATTGGACCGCCGTCAACTTTGCTCTAGAAATATCTTCTGGACTATTGAATTGTTAACTAGTTAGTCAGGAGTCACTAATTTATGAAACGCGTTATCATTGAACCGCAATTGAGTGTGCGTGTGCGTTCAGTTCAGTTCAGTCAGATTGCATATTTTCATACTTTAGTAGCTTGGCTTCTTGTAAGCCCTTAGCCTTGCTAATAGCAGTAGCGAGGGGTATTCTGGCATCCTGCGTTAGGAAACGAAGCAGTGCCTGTAAATCCTTTGCCGTCGCCATGATCCGATCAACGCGCCAACTTGTCACTAACAATAATTCTTCCTCTACAGCAGAGCCGCTCTAGATATTCTTAAAAGTTTAACACCGTGAGATACCTGATCTTGACCAGGAGATGGACCTGCCGCCCAGCCGATGTCTAAATGCAGGCTCCCTGGGCAATTGATAGCTCTGATCGTCTTCTCTTTCTGATGTGTAGTTCAGCCCGCCGATTCCATCTCGGTAACTATCGAGATGCAAGATTCTCATGACTAAGCGGACGTAATATCAATATTACATATTTCGGGCATTTGCAACCAATCGAAAGGAAGAATATTAAAATTACAGGATAAAACAATACGAGGGCGTCTATCATGTAATTTATCCTGCAACATCAACTTGATCTTCTGCAAGGTAACAACATATCAACTCTTTCATCTTCGGCAGCAGAGCTGTGTATAACATCCCTAGATGATAATTGCGGCCAGGCACCCTATATCTATCGAGTTCTGCAATATGGTTATTCGGGTGACGACATTATACCCATGGATGGGGCTTTCCCTCTATATACCCTTCCTGCATCTCGAAGGAAAGCTTCATCTCACGGCAAGGCCAAACAAACCTCAACCATGAGAGTTCCTACTTTAAGGAATAAGTCAAGTAAAGAAGAAAGAGTATCTTTGATAAAATGACGCCATATTTTATGATCACGATATTTTTCACTTTGTTTACGTACCCAGCAAAACAGTGGCTGACTGCTATTCTACCAACTGGTATCCCAACCTTACCACGCTATCACCTTGTTATCTGCCCTTCGAGTATAGCAATAAATCATGTTGCTACTGGCATTAACCTCATCCTTTCAGCCCTGGGCTTACTAGCCCAGAGTCTCTCTCTGGATGAAGTGAGGCTCGAACTGGGGCCTCAGCTATCCGAGTCTGCCCGGATCTCTGAGAATGGACAAGAGTTTGCAAGATGGAGTGAGTATTACTCCCCGACTCCCGGAGTCGTGGTTAGTGTAGCTAGTGAGGAGGATGTGGCTGTGACGGTGTGTTTTGAAGTTTCTACTCTTTCCCTCGTCTACATGTCAAACCTCCAGAGTTGACAGAGAGTATCAGGTGCAATATTGCATTAAATATGATATCCAGTTTTTTGCCCAGTCGGGAGCTCATGGATTTACTACCACAATGGATGTGCCTCCAGACGGAATACTTATCAACTTGAGACAGCTAAACTCGGTCACTTTCAACGATGAAAGAACAAAAGTCACCCTGGGGGGCGGTGTTCTGATTTCAGAGATAATCGAGGCCGCTGCTTCAAATAGTACCTTGGTTTTAACTGGGAACTGCAACTGTGTTGGTGCTATCGGCGCTATCCTGGGGGGAGGGTACGGTAACCTGATGGGTATATATGGATATGGAGTCGACAACATTCTATCACTCAATGTCGTTTCTGGAGACGGTGTCCTGCAGACGGTTACAGATGGTGATGACCTTTTTTGGGCTGTCCGTGGTGCAGGTCCTAACTTTGGCGTTGTGACGTCTGTGATTATGAAGGCATACCCTGTGCAACCAGCCGGTCTATACGCGTGGCTGGGTACTCTCACCTTCACAGGGGACAAGATTGAAGCGGTCACCAAAGCTATCAGTGAGCTCGAATTGAAACCGGAGATGAATCTTTTGATGTACTTTCTAGATGCCCGCGCCCCTTCCAAAACACCTACCATTGTCGTGACCCCATTCTACCACGGCTCTGAGGCTGAAGGAAGGGCAGCTTTCTCATCTCTACTCAACCTTGGTCCTACGCTTGACACGACGGCCAGCACCCATTATACTCACTGGAACGACGGATCCCAGAGCGCGTGCATCAAAGGCGACCGTAAACCGTCGTACTGTTCTGGCCTCGCCAAAATAGATCCCGGAACATGGAAGCAGGTCTGGGACGAATATGTCACCTGGGTTTCGTCAAATGATGGAAAGTCTCGCAATAGCACCGTCATTCTCGAGGCATATTCTATGGACAGAGTGCAATCATTTCCAGTGAATTCGTCTTCAGTACCTTGGAGAGGCCGGATCAAGTTCAACGCTCTGGTGGTCCCTTGGTACAAGGATGAAGACCTAGATCTTGCTGCTGAATCCTACGGCAGGTTCACTCGTAGCTTGATTTTATCCACGAGCGGCCTCGATCCCCCAGCTACGTATGTGCTTCCTACTAAACTCGACAAGTATTCATGATATAGCTAAATATTGATGCTAACATACCATGGCTAGGTATGTTAACTTTGCATATGGTGACGAGGAACCTTCAGAGGTATACGGCCATCAACTCCCAAGGCTACAGAAGCTCAAGGCAAAGCATGACCCGAATAACATTTTCGATCAGTCGTTTCATATCGAGCCAAAGTATTGAAGAGATGAGGCAGGTGTCACGACAAACAAGGATAATATAGATATTCTTAGTATAAATAATCCAAATCGGAAAAGCCACCCTCGTAAATAAGTTTTGGACGATCGCTAGAATTTCGGTGACACTGTTCCTATTTAATTCTCGCGGTAGGAAATAATCCCAAGTAGCAGCCTTATGACACTGTTAGCTTGTAGAATGAGGTGATTGTAGGTCAATCACTCGTGAGAACCACTACGATTTAAGGGTATAGGTGTCTTTCTCGTGGAAATACCCGAGGACCCGGATATCACTATAACCAGGTAATAACACACTACCAACCGGGTAGACGGTCTTGGAGTAATGAATTCGTATAAACATTGACAATAAGTATGTATATCCTAAATAAATACAGCTATAAATAAGTTCGGGAGACAGTTATTGTTTCTCGATGGGCTTCGCATCTTCGCCCTCGCCTCTGGACTCAGCCATTGATGTTCGCTCGACTTCGGCTTCAACTGTTGGCACACAAGCCTCCTCAAAGCTGGGTCTCTTTAGTTTATCCATTATACCAGCGGCATTTAGAGCTTCTCCAGATGCTCTCAATCCAGAATAAGGTTCTGACTTGGCATTACTCTCACCAGATCCCCTTGTATCAGTTTCTGCCTCAGCTGGAGCTTCAGGCTCCTCCAAGTGTTCGCTGGATACTAGATCGGAAGAAAGGGGTTCCTCCGCGGCTGGCTGTGGCGGTGAACGTGTCACTTCAGAAGGAGCGTGGTCGCCTTCAGCTTCTGCAGCCTGAGAGAAAACCGCGGATTCCACAGCCTTGTCAATGCTGGATGGCGGGGGTGCTTGGCTCTCCAGGTCTTCGGGAGGTGACACAGTTGCTTTCGTGGGGGGAGGTGCAAAGGGAGATTCTGACTGGATATCATTGGGCTCAGAAGGGGATTTACCCTGCTGACTGCCCGGGACGTTCACCTCCCCGTCAGGACCGATTGACCAAACATTCCATGGATCAGCAAGTTTGATTTCTGGAGTTTGTGGCTTCTCAGTCTCTGCTACTGCCGGAGTAGACTTGGCAGCAGGTTTTCTTCTTGGTGGCCCTCTAGCCCTTCCCTTGCGGGCGTCACTGAGTGGGCCTTTCTCTGCTGGCTTCTCTTCCTCTTTCTCCGTTTCCTTCGGTTTGGGAGCTGGTGGACCGAGTTTAAGACGGCTATCTAGATCAGAAAGGAACCCTGCTTTCAAGGCTGCAATCTTCGAGCCAACTGCCCGGGGAGGAAGTGCTGGCTTGGATTTTGTAGCAGGGGGGGCTGCATCATCTGCATTTTCTCCAGATATAGTTTTTGACAACGGTTCACCTGATTCTTGGCCCTTCTTCCTTGTAGGTCTCTGGGGAACCTGTGGCTTTGGCCTATCAGGGATTGATGGCCGCTTCTTTAGTTCAGTTGGACTGGTGGTTTGAGTCTTCGTTGGTGATATATCCCCCTGTTCCTCTGTGGAAGATCTATCGGGTTGCCTTGAAGGTCTGGGTGGTAGTGAAGGCAATGATGGCTTTTCTGGCTTTTCTGATTTCTCGGAGTCTGCTGGTGCTTCCACGGCAGTAGTGAGCTGTTGACTTTCGGGGGCTTCTTCCCAGACATCTTTGCTAGGAAAACGCTGTTTTGGACCCTCCTCTTCCGATCGAGATCCCTCTAGATGAGCAGGAGGCTCCTCCAAGCCAGATTTTTCCAGCATCTTATCTGCTTCTCGCACCCTTTCTTGTTCCTGTTCAGGTGTCTCAAATAGAGCCTCATGTTCTGATCCATCCTTCTTAGGCCGTTTGGGTATATCTGGAGTTGACACAGTTGCATGAAGCTGGGCACTACTGGGAGCATCTTCCCAGATATCCTTACTAGGAAACCTCTGCGTGTGGCTGACTGGTGACTTGAAGCGCTGCTCCGGAGATAGACGTCTTTCGTTGTCATCATCATGGAATAGGGGTTCGTATTCTTTGGTATGCTTTACAGGCACAGATTCACTTTCATCCTGATCCCTAGGGTTACTTTCAAGACCTTTGTTCCCAGAACCTGTAGGGCGTGGTAGTTCCATTTGCTGGGAAGATTCAGTATCTTGTATGTGGTCATGGTGTTTATGTTCAAAGGGAGGGGATACAGCAGGTTGCAATGCCGCAGAGCTTGGGTCAATTTCATCCGAAGCAAGTACGGGGAAATCTTCCTCCTCCGGTAGATGTTCTGTGAGTTTAGCCTCAGGTTCCGGTGCCAATGCGAAGCCATCTGGATGATGCTGATGATGTAAAGGTTCATCAACATGGATCTTTACTTCGTGGGATTCCGGCTTCTTATTATGAGTGTCATCTAGGCTCTCTAAACCTTTCTGTTTTTCAGGTTTAGGGTGAGAAGTTGAATCTTCACGGTGCACTTCATGTTGCAGTGAGGATTCTGCTGGAGGTGATTGGAGACGAGAGGCAAGCTGTTCGGTCATAATATTCCCTAGCTCTTCGTCGGGAGTACCCATCATATTATCGGATGTACCTAGAATCGTTAGACTAAGCCTATGATAAGATAGTTGTGTTTCAAGGAATGCTACCTGTAACTCGGGATGATTTGACAATCTTGTTCAGATCCTCACTGCTCATTGCCCAGTCCGGACGTGGACTGCCAACACCTGATGCATGAAACGCCTGTTCCTCCAGAGCCAGCTCTTTTGGATGTTTTTGGTACCATGATTTTTCGAATGGGTCATCAGGAGTTACTCCGTGCCCATGAAGACCATAGCTGCCTGGGGGTTCTTGTCGACTTTTAGTCCGGCTGTGACTATCTCGATGCTCATTGGGGCTGGATGGCCCAGGTGACGGGGATGGTGCTTGTACATATCCCGCGTTAGGGTACATAGGCACCCTCTGTCCCATATCCGGGGCAGCGGTCCCTTCATCATTGGGATAAGACTTCTGACTTGCTGACGCATTTGACGATTCCAGTTGGATATGAGGAATGCCTGATTTAGAATATAGTGACTGGTTACTGACATCTTCCTCCGATCCTGTTTCATGTCCATGTGAGGCGTCTGTCCGAGTCACGGCCTGAACCTGTGCTGTTGCGCTTGAAGTCGGCAATGATGGCCGAGGTGCATGTAGATGAAGGTCCTGATGAACGTTTCTTGTCTCTGCGGGCTGTTCTACCCCGTATCCGGCTACCTTTTCTCCCTGCGTAACGGGGTTCCTCAGCTCAACAAGCTTTGGAGCGGTTGGAGGAAGAGTAGCGCTATCAGGCCTGATGGAAGGATCAATTGGTGAATCAGCACCTAATAATCTAGAGGAAGGCGGCGCATTCAGTGGGGATGGAGCAAAACTGTCTAGCTTTGGGGGTGAGTTTCTATCTGGACGGCTCGTAGGGCGTGGGGGTATCTTCGGAGGGTTTGCGTTGGCGTTGTTCGGAGAGCGAGAGGGTCGCGGAGGTATGGGAGGAGGGGCTTTGGTTGACATGGCGGTAACAAGTAGATTCTGTAGTATAATAAGCTGATATTGTATGTAGTTGTAAAGTCGATAAAGGGGAGAAATGCTTCTAGGTAGGTCAGTGCCTGTACTATCCGAATGATTTCACACCCAGCCCCCACAGAATGCCTTGAAGGTATAGTTGACACGGAATTATGACTCCCCCGGAGACATGCTTGAGAATAGACGGTGTGTATATATAGAATCTCCCTGTTGATTCTATATGGAACTCACCTCAGAATGAGGTGCTAATAAGGGGTAGCTTGGGTGGTTTGGCCGAAGTGGCAAGAATCTTGATCGATTCAATGAAATATGACAAGGAGAAACTTCAGAGGGAAAAAAGAAAGCACCTCGCCTCACTGCAAATGAGAATGCTTACCGGTGTATATAGCAGTAGAAATGTGTCAAGAAAGAGAGGTTCTTGAGCTGTCTCTAGGAAGGGGGCTGAGAGTCAGCAAGGCCCCATATACTCCGTCTTAAGGCCCTTCTATGGGAAGACGTCACTGTCACTGCCTTTTGGCACTCAGGAGGAGATCATAGCATGTTTGATGCCCGACGTGATAGCTGATTCAGCCCTAGGCTTGCAAGTGGCCGTACTGTCTGGTAGTAACTGATATCAAATTATCCAACGTGTTTCGAGATGTTTTTGCCTTGCTTTTACCAGGTCGTTAAGTTAGTTACGTAGCTCCAGTAATGACGCGGATGGTCACGTGGACGGCATGTGAAGAAGTGAAAGAGCCCCGGCAAAAATGGAGAGAGAGAGAGAGAGAGATGGAGTAGTGACAGTTAGACATAGCATGATAGAGTCTCGTAATAGCCTACAATACATACAGATGGTACAAAAGAGCAAAGCTATAGAAGTTACAGAGAGGCTAAGGAATAGAGCAATAAACCAGGGTTGGAAGTGTCCAGTTCCAGATCAGTTTCTCCTGTCCATGACATCACAAGGAGACAAGCTGATAAGAGAGATCATCCATTAGAGTAAAAGAGAAAGGAGGAAAAGACATAAGCAAGCTGGTATCTATCATTGGGTAGGAGGTAGGGATGGGAATTGGAATAAAACCTGCGGCACAGCGACAAAACCGTTGCCGGTATGGAAGCTCAGCTTAAAAGGAAAGGGAAAAAGAGAACAATAGGCGGGGTCGTGTGCATCGTGGAATACTTAAGGCGCTTGGTTATCCCTCGATCGTTGAGGGAAGGGAAGTAGCTTGGCTGGCCACGGAAGGACGCAAAGGTCCATCGTTTGGTCATTCCCATTTAGACCATCATTTGCGCAACGCCTTGTCCACCAAGGGTCTTACTTCCGGTGAATTCCTGGCCCTTAGCAGCAGCTAGAGCATAGAAGATGGCGGTAAAGAGAAGAAAAACGGCTGCCGCAATCAAGCTCGTAGCTTCCTTTGACACAAGACTGAGCCACTGAATGACGCTCATGGCAAGGTAGATAACTCCACGCATTGTGTTGGACGCGAAACGGCGGATGAAGGCGTCAAACTTGGACGAAGTAGGGCAGATGCGCAGGAGCAGTGGTACCTCGATAAACAGGATGACTGGGGAACAAGCTCTATTTCAACAGTCGCCCAAATTAGCATGCCGTAAGACACGTTGAGTTGTAATTTGAATGGTTCACTTACAGGCATACTATGCTGAATGCAAGTATGATAGATGGAACACGAAAGAGGTTAGAAATTCCAACAGCAAAGCATATTAGCATGGAGAGGATTCCGGTCCTATATATATAGTGTGTTAGCTTCCAGTATAATGGCCGTGCAACCAGCAGGACTCCTCGGCTGGATAGACTGGAGTCGGAGGAAGCAGTAGGAGTGGCTAACCATTGTGCGTAGATGCCTGGAGGACTGCTTGTTAGCATATGCGGAACAGGCCAGGAAGTCCGTCTGATAGACTTACTGAAATTTCTTGATCTAAACTCTTCGGCGAGCGTCATTATGGCTGCTGATGATGTTTTTAACGGGCTAGGGCCTCCTTCGATGCTGGCGGGTTGCTGGTGGGAACAGCGTGATCCTAGAGCTCTGTGCGAGCCCGGAACTGATCAAAAACAATAGAGGGTAAACAACACTGGCAGCCACAGTTAGCACTCCCCCCTTGGATAGAGATGGAGCAGACACTTCTTAGATAGCATCTGAGAGAATGGTAAACCAGGGAGAACTCACAGTGCTGCTCTGGCTTCTGCTCTGACTTGTGCGCTGCAGACAAGAGCTGGAGAAGAAGCTAGTTCACTCTTAAGGCAGCTCACGCGCGATTCAAGCCACAACAACAATAACAAGTGCGTCCTTGGCTTAAGCGGAGTTTCACAAAGCTGATGCCTGCAAGCAGGGCAGGAGGGTGATATCAGTGACTTGTCCAGCAAAGAAACAAA